>NC_137739.1:80036581-80060230 GCF_963264785.1 Psittacula echo
CACATCTCAAATGGAAGAGACAGTAATTGCAGGGACATAGGTTTCACTGGCACCATTTGAAAGGCCTTTCTGCTTTTATACTTCAATAGTGATGCTACCTCAAAGTTGTTCAGCTGATCCTTCATATAATTGCTTGCTGCATACTCTGAAATACAAGGAAAGATAATAAGAAGCCATAAGCTATGGGATATGTTATTAAGGTTTACTGGCATGTGTTTCAGGTACCCAGAGTATTCATTAAACAGGAAAGGGTTTAATTGAGCTCAACAGATTCAATTTTCAAGGATTCCTGAGTGGAATTAAGAGTCCAAACCCTAATGCCTTTCAGGTCTTTCCAATCCTGACTTACTGAAAGTCCCTGCCCTGCTTTGGCTCCAGCTGCAGCATTGTTACAGAACAATGATACTGCAGCAATATGCTGCAGACACAGCCTGAGATCCATCAAAAACAGGGTTACTGCCTGGGAAAAAAAAAAACCAAAACAACAACAAACCAACAAGAAAAAGACATCCAAATCCTGGTATAAACCAAAGTATTCCCTGCATTTTTCACATGTAAATGGCCTGGAGCATCAAACAGGTTCCCATGCTGTCATATTTAACAGGACCAGGAAGGAAGATGGCCAGAATCTTTCTGACATACGTTGCAGTAGACACTGATAAGCTTCCAAGTGAGCCCTCCTCTGCAAGCCTCACATTTCAAAAATTCCTACCCAGACATCAACTAAACACACTAGCATATAGAATACTAAAGCT
This sequence comes from Psittacula echo, assembly GCF_963264785.1. NCBI lineage: Eukaryota > Metazoa > Chordata > Aves > Psittaciformes > Psittacidae > Psittacula > Psittacula echo. Next base: position 80,037,337 of record NC_137739.1, read on the forward strand.
AAAATAAACTGCTAGTTGAGCATTGTCACCCATAGGATTTGGTTGGAGACCATACCAGCTCTGCAGGCATAAAGACAACCCTCAGGCCCTGTTATGTTCTTCAAATATGTAATACAGACCTTATGTTGGACAGTGTACAATAATACTTCTTCAGATAGAGCTCTCTGAATGTGGTAGGGCTCAAACTTTTTATGCCACCACATGTTAGGTGACACAAGCCAGGTGGAAAATGAAAAATTAGCCTAGAAGCAGCCAGACAAAGGAAGGCAGCTGACAATGAGAGGGAGCACAGTACCAACAAAAAGCAGAAAAAGGAAAGCATGACGCTATTGGGTGAAGCGGTCAACTTTAACCAAGTAGTAGAAAAGGAGCAGAAGAGAAAGTACATTACCAGCAGCATGGAGGCAAGGCACAAAATGAAGTGCCAGACTGTAGCCCAAACAGAGTCTCCTTAAGCCAGGAGAGGGCCAGGGTTAATCATACATACTGGTAGTTCTACTCTGCATGCTGGGATCAAGGTCTAGTAACAAATGCCAAAACTGCAGCTCATTATGCTCTGACCAAGACCCCTTGCCTACCTTTGGCCACCCTGTTGGTACTCTAGCACCTCAGCGTGCATGGCAAACACCCATTTCACAAGCACTCACCACTTAGACTTTATTTACTAGTAACAGACCAGACTTCCCAGGGCTTTTCTCTCCCAACATGTGGCATCTTGGCAGCTAAGTTAGAGGACCAGGAAAAGCTGAGTGCTGAGCTGTAACCCATCAATATGCCTCTCTCAAGGAGAGCACAAGATACTGTGAGGACATAGGACCCAAGCCGCAGGACCTCTACAGCAGGCTCACAAGATAGGAGAGCAGCATGAGTGGCAGCACTGCACTGCAAGCATATGAGACATCAGCTTTCAATTTATGGATCTCTGAGCTTCACATTCAGCTCATGATACCAGAAAAGTAGTAAAGTGGTGATGCTTTTAGCATAAGAATGAATGGACACCAGAATACAGCCTTAGACATGGTTCAGAAAGCTTCCAGTGGTGTCCTCAGAATCCAATGCAGTTAAAGATTATGGGGAAAAAGAAAAAAAAAAAAAAATCAACAAAACCTATAAAAGATGACAGTATAGATGGGTTCCTCAAGAGTCACAGATAATCAGGATCCTGGCCCTGTCCTCTTCACTCAGACAAAACTACTGATGTGAGGAATTTCCCCTGAGACAGAGTATGCTGGAAACATGCCCAGGCTCACCACGGCTCCATCCCAGTAGTTCAGGGCAGAGCCCCTAGTGTTATTCACAATCAAGAGAGTGAATTCTAAAGCCCCCTGCTTCCCCTTGCCCCACTGGCAGCCAAATTCCTACACTGGCATTATGCAAATCCAGCTCAGCCTTCTGCCCCCCACTCCTTAGGCTCTATAAAACATTTTATTGAGCTAAAAATATCACAAGTTGTCTTCCACTGTCGGTCTCAAGCCACAAAGGAAAATATTCCTGCCCTCACAGATAAGATTTGCAAGGACAGAGCACGTGCTTACACCTCATTGATGGTAGCACACTCTCATAATGCATGGTGCACCAGACTGTAATTGAGTGCAGCCTATTTACCCCTGGCACTGTCCCAACAGTGCATTTCCTCCCTCAACCGCCTGAAAGTCCATTTCTCCAGCATCCAAGGTGAAAAGGTGCAAACCTAGGCACCAAATATCATCCACTAGTTTGCCCACTGCAGTTTACAGGCAGCTGCATTCCCTGCAGATGGGGTTGTATAATCGGAGTTAAAACACTGTATATAGGAAAGGTCTACAGAGGGATCTGGACAGGCTGGATCAATGGGTTGAGGCCAACTGTATGAGATTCAACAAGGCTCAGTGCTGGGTCCTGCACTTGGGTCACAAAAACCCCATGCACCATTACAAGTGAGGCTTGGAAAGATCCTGGTGGAAAAGGATCTAGGGGTATTGGTCAGTGGCCAGCTTGTGCCCAGGCAGCCAAGAAGGCCAACATCCAACCATATTGTATCAGCAACAGTGTGGCCAGCAGGCACAGGGCAGTGATCGTCCTCCTGTACTGGGCACTGGTTTGGCTGCACCTCAAATACTGTGTTCACATTTGGGCCCCTCACAGCAAGAAAGACACTGAGGTGCTGGAGCATGTCCAAAGACAGGCACTGATGCTGGTGAAGTGCCTGGAGCACAAATCTTACAAGGAGCAGCTGAGGGATCTGGGGTTGTTTAGTCTGGAGAAAAGGAGGCTTGAAGGGAGACCTTTAGTCTCTACAACAGCCTGAAAGGAGGTTATAGTTAGGTGGGGGCTGGTAAGAAGCAACATAACAAGATGAAATGTCCTTAAAGTGTGCCAGGGAAGGTTTAGGCTGACTATTAGGAAAAATTTCTTCATCAAAAGGGTTCTCAAGCATTAGAACAGGCTACCCAGGGAAGTGGTTGAGTCGTCATCCCTGGAGGTATTTAAAAGACATTTATATCTTAGAGACATGGTTTAGTGGTGGACTTGGTAGTGCTGGGTTAACAGTTGGACTCTATGATCTGAAAGGTCTTTCCAACCTGAACGATTCTATGATTCCAATGGCACTAGGCTGTGCCGGAATTCTCCATTGACTCGAGGAGCTCGTGTGTGTCCAAAGTAATTACAGAACCATGCCTTGTCGAGGCAGTTCACTGGTGTAGCAACATTTTATTTTTCCCACCTGAGAAAATAAAAAGCAGGGGAGAATTATTTGTCAGCTCAAGCCCTGTGTTAATCTAGTTGCAAGTATAATGTGATTTCTCTCCTGCCCCAGTAGTAGGTATTGCAACACCTTACATATGGATCATTTTAATCTATTATAATCTGGCTGGCTAGAAAGAAGGTTTCCCTCCACCACAGCTGCTTGTGATTAATGCTAAATATACATGCCAAGCTTCAATCAGCAAGAGTGTGCATTTTAGCTAGTCTGTATTTGGTAAATCAACAGTAAACCCTTTAAAATGCTGAAGATGCTGCAAAGCTTTACATGCTTAAGTTATAACCAGCTTTTTTTCCAAATGCTTCTTCTACTTGCCATTTCTAATGTATCATTATCTTTTACTTCTTTTCTTTAAGCAAAATTGATTTAAAAGCTGCTGATCACAGAAGATGTGTCACCTCACCTTTACAAATAACAAACTGTGGGCAAATATTCATTAACTGCTTTGTCCTCTTCATTTTACATTCACTTACTGCAAACTTCAGCAAGAGGAGGAGCATTTCAGTTGAAATTAAGATCAAGCACATGTAATACAAAAAAAAAAAAGCCCAAAGTCAATAAATTATAATAATTTTATAAATCATTATAGAATACAAATATGTATTCTTATTTTACTATAATTATCAAACTAGGATTAATATGATCTTGTATATTACTTCCCTTCATGGTGAATTAAATTATGTAAAAAGTCTCCCACTAGTATTCTTACCCAGCAAGAAACATTTTAATTGTAAATTTGCCTTTTGGAGTCTTTAAATTACACACACATTAAAAAAGGCCAGTACTATGGCTACTGTGTATCCAGTAATCTGTAAATAGACTCCCAGTCCAGGACTCATCTCTGAAACGCGGCATCAATTGCACAGGCTCCCATTTAGCTTTAGTTGAATAAAGCCATACTAGATACGCAAATAACATCAAACTTGCTGGATTAGAAAGGGGCACCTCATACTCTAAATCATGATTGTCAATCATCACCCAGGATTAAGGGATATAGTTTAAAAACCTAAAAGCAAGCACTTCCTTTTAACTTCTGCCTACTGTGCATTTTGGATTATCGCCCAGAAGCGGCATTACTTGAAACAAGGCTGCCTCCCTTCTACAGTCTCAGGGAAGTGCATCTTTACCATCTGCTAACCTCTGCTTGGGGAAAAAACAAAAAAATCTCAGCAAAGCATACAATTTAGATTTGAGATCTACTGCTGACTGTGATTATATTTATAACTTGCTTTTCACAGAAAAATGGGGGGTTATTTTTGGCTTAATAAGTGCTTTCTGAACACAGTCACCACTTCTATCAGAAAGATGTAAGGCAGTTAAAAACCAGAGCAGCTACTCGATTCTTACACAGAACTGGCAGCCTTCCTGAATCACTGCCTTTCATATGAAGGGTTTTGAGGGAATTACTTGGAATGCATTTCATTGTACTCCTAAAAGCAGAGCAGCATCCCATGGATAACTCCACCTGTCCTCCTGCACACAAGACAGTCAACATTCAGCCTTCCAACTCTGTTCCTCACCTCTCCCTTTGCCACTTCTCCTTTGTTCCCCTGGTTGAGCTACAAGACACTTTGGCAAAGCTGGAGTTGCCACTTCGAAAGTCTCTCATTTGACATCAAAAAAGGCCAACGGAGAGGGAGATGGGTCAACAAATGTTAATGTTGAATGCATATGCAGGTTCAACAAACTGAGCTCATGATTCGGTTATAAACCAGGAATAATTTGTGGCAACAGTTAACAGAACTGGCTGCTCGGTTTGGCCCCTAACTCGCGATTTATCACCTAAACTTTCAGGCAAACAAGTATGTGGTTTTCCTCATTTGATGTAAAGTTCAGGTCACTCTTGGGCTTTTGGCCATTTCTGCTCAACAACTGTCATGCCAACTGATGTACCTGCATGTGCAAGTTAAATGGAGAGCTGGACACAGATGAACAATTTTGGAATTCAGGTATGACAAAATCCATGTAGAAGAGAAGGTACACAAGAAATCAGTCAGAGAGGGTAGCTGTCTACACAAACAAGGACCTAACCGCTCTGTTTTAAGGTTCTGTGGTTCGTCTGTGGTTCGTCTGTGGTTCAGTGCTTCCATGTCTTTGGCTACTACCACAGACAACAATATACATCCCATCATGCACATCCATCCTGTCAAACCCAGCTAATGCAGAGTATGGCACAGACCCCTTGAAGTTATTCAGGCATGTAAAGCCTCTTCAAAACTATGCGATTCAGACACCCTGACACTTTTGTGGATCTGAGCTTCTAAAATGGACGCTGTAGTGTTCAGTCTACTTAGGTCTCCATTGCAGACATCTCAAATGATCTGGCAGGTGATCCTCCATAAGCAAAGGTTTCTTCTGCATTTGCTTACGAGTGCGTCTCCCCTTCTCTCTCTGTGTTTATGAATATTTATTAAAATGCTCTGATCATACATGTACATGTGTGCAAATGTATGGTATATAATATAATCAAGTTTTGAGGAAGAAAAAGACAAACTAGAAGAGAATGAAGTATCATCAGTGCTATCTTAGACAATAAAAATATGATTAAATCAACTTCTACAGCTAATCAAAATCTTTTTCAAAATCAGTATTTTTGGAATATCTTTATAATTGAGATGCTCACCAGAATCTGGGGACAAGGGTCAGATCCTCAGCTGGTGTAAACTGTCACAGCTGCACTGACTTCATATGCACTTTTACAATCTAATTGAGTCAATGATCTTGCCTCTAAGGTATAGTTTATGGCTGCATACTGATTAAAGAAAATATACACTGGTTCTTTAAGCAAGAAGGGGAAAAAAAACCTCAGCTAAGGCTAATCTTATCAACATATAACCTTTTAATCAGATTATTGAAACAACATGTTAATTTATGAAAAGTTCAGCATTCTATTAAATTGCAAACAACGTAGTGAATTGCAACCCAACAGGCTGCTTCATTGAATTCATGCAGCCACTCCTGGCAAAGGCATTCCAAATTTGAACTTAATTAATATTCCTACTCCTGGTTTCCATAGTTTCTTTTTAAACATGAGTACTAGCAGAAACTGGCAGTAACTTTACCCATATTCTCAATAATAACCCCCCTCTGGCTGTCAATATGTGTGAAAGGAAAAATTTTTTGCATACCCCAAACAGCCTGTCATTTTCCTGTCTTTTGTCAAAAATATGTTGGCAATTTTTTTTCTTTTTTTTTTTTTTTTCTTTTTTTTTTTTTTTTTTTTTGCTTACACAGCTTAAGATGCTTAACTGTTTCTCTGCTTGGGTTACGAGCGAGGCACCTTCCCTGCTTTGTGTATTGGAAAGAGAGCTCAGGGGTTATGCTTCTCCAACCTCAGATGACAGCCTCATAGAAAAACAAACCAAAGAACAAACCAAAACAAAACAAGACAACAAATTTCACAGAGTTATGGGGAGGAAAAAAAGCCTGCCTTGGAGAATCAGGAACTTAAGTAGCTAAAATGCATGGGGAAGTGTTCCACATTTTCCTTTCTTGCCTAGGAACTTCAAAAATGGCTAGTGTCCATATTGAACCAAGAATTTATTCTAAATAGGCTTTAAAGCTATTTTTCTATTCCTATATAAAAGGGCACTGTCCTTCATACAAGCAGTATCTGAGCTAGCCCAAAAAACAGGAACACTGACCAAGAAAGTCTCACCATCCAGACAGAAAGCAGGCGGGAAGCACATCACTGGATCACATATGGGCAAGGAGAAAGAAGGAGGAGACCTTCCCATTGGCATCCCACTCCCATAGGAATCTTTCTACGGGGCACAACTCCTACTCTGCAGCTTAACAACCTTTCCCCTTCTGAACAATGTAGCCCCAAAACACATCTTTCACCATTATGCAAACTGAACAAACCCCTCACTTACCATATTCAACCCAGTACCCTCTGACTTTTGGGGAGTATTCTTTGTCTTTTGTGTTGGGACAAGGGAAACACAAACATAATCTGGAAGGGTACCAGTAGAGCAAAGGGCACAAATGAAGAATTTCAGGTAAAAATCTTCATAATAAATCCACCCTGAGCTCCATGCTGCTACAAGACACTGTAAGAGAGATTAAGCCTTCAAGCCTAGGAACCAGTTACTTCAGATTCAATGTAGCCTTTGGACTACTGCACAGGAATAACCCTGTATCACTTTCCATGGGGAGTTCAGGGTCTGTATTTTATCTGTCCAAGCAAACCCAAATTACTTCAGCCCCTCTCTGACCAAACCTTATGTGCAAGCAGAGTTAACCTGCTAAGCTTTAACCCAGGTGTAATTGAAGTGATAGCAGCTAGTAGGTGGAAAACCTGCTAAGAACTGGAGATGGGTCCTTACCTGAGAACTGGCGATTTACCCCGACTTCTAATCCAGTAACATTACACAATGTGTTTTTTCATAGAAGACCACTTAATGGCAACAGTTAAGGCACTTTTTCAGCAGTTTCCTGCTAAATGGCTAGTTATTCCCTTAACATACAGATCTTGCGATTCCTTGCAAATCTCCTCCATTCCAGACTTACTGATTTCCTATACTAGAGGCTATAACTAAAGCTTTTTCCTAAACTGAAACCAGTGTAAGCAAGCTCAGGGTCTCACCATGGATATATCCAAACTAATTCTTCTCTCTGGGTTTCTTTAGCCATGTTGGCCAAACGTGGCAGAGGTATAAATGAAAAAAAAAAAATATGCTGCAATAAATTTTAAACAAAACATTCAATGTAAAGTTCAGAAATACAAATTAGCACCCCACTAAAACAAAGGCTACAGAACTGGTATCCAGTTTGGACTTAGGTTAGTATAGTGGGAGATATGCAAGATGTTAATGTGTACCCGATGTCTATCACACAGATGACCACTCATCCACACAGAAGTTGTGGTCACAGCAGAGCACAGAGGGTACTTCAGAGGGTCTTCAGGGAGTCTTGGGAGTCTTCAGAGGAAGGAACCTGTTGGACATCATTCCTCAGTAAACCAGGCTTCGTTTACTCCACTGTTCAAAGAGTAACTGTGACACAAAAAAGCTATTATATACTGGCAAATGCTCTGAGCACACCAGCCAAGTCTTGGAAGGTGGACACGGACTGTGAGAATGAAGACCTTAGGCCCACTGTAGGAGAGGATCTGGATCGAGACCATCTTAAGAACCTGAACGTGAACAAGTCCATGGGACCTGATGAAATCCATCTGCGGGCCCTGAAGGAGCTGGCGAATGAAGTTGCTAAGCCACTGGCCATCATATTTGAAAAATCATGGCAGTCAGGTGAAGTTCCCGATGACTGGAAAAAGGGAAATATAACCCCCATTTTCAAGAAGGGGAAAATGAATGACCCAGGGAATTACAGACCAGTCAGTCTCACCTCTGTGCCTGAAAAAATCTCAGAGCAGATTCTCCTGGAAGGCATGCTAAGGCACATGAAAAACAACAAGGTGGTTGGTGACAGCCAGCATGGCTTCACTAAGGGGAAATCCTGCCTGACCAATTTGGTGGCCTTCTATGATGGGGCTACAGAACTGATGGACAGGGGCAGAGCAGTTGACGTCATCTACCTGGACTTGTGCAAAGCGTTTGACACTGTCCCACACGACATCCTTGTCTCTAAATTGGAGAGACATCAATTTGATAGATGGACCACTCAGTGGATAAAGAACTGGCTGGATGGCCGCACGCAAAGAGTTGTGGTCAATGGCTCGGTGTCCGGCTGGAGACCGGTAACGAGTGGTGTCCCTCAGGGATGGGTGTTGGGACCGGTCTTGTTCAACATCTTTGTCGGTGACATGGACAGTGGGATTGAGTGCGCCCTCAGCAAGTTTGCCGATGACACCAAGCTGTGTGGTTCGGTTGATATGCCGGAGGGAAGGGATGCCATCCAGAGGGACCTTGACACGCTTGTGAGGTGGGCTGGTGCCAACCTCATGAAGTTTAACCATGCCAAGTGCAAGGTCCTACACCTGGGTTGGAGCAATCTCAGGCACAGCTATAGGTTGGGCAGATGTCATGGTTTAAGCCCCGGCTGTAAATTAGAACCACGCAGTCTACTTCCCCCCCACACCCCCCCAGAGGGGTGGGGAGAAGAATCGAAAGAATGTAACTCCCACAGGTTGAGATAAAAACAGTCCAGTAACTAAGGTATAACACAAATCACTACTGCTACCACCAGTAATAATAATGATAAGAGAAATAACAGGGGAAGAGAATACGATACCACCCGCCGGAAAAGAGAGCCCGACCGAAAAGAGGATGTGCCCTTCCGGGTAGCTCCCAGTTACATCCCCCGGCATGACGTGCTGTGGTATGGAATACCTCTTTGGCTAGTTTGGGTCAGGTGTCCTGTCCCTGCTTCCTCCCCGCTTCTCCTCCTCCCTGGCAGAGCATGAGGCTCACAAAGTCCTTGGTCAGTCTAAACATCGGTGTTATCAGCTCTGTTCCCAGGCCAAAAGTCAAAAACACAGTGCTGCAACAGCTACTAAGAAGGAGAAAAACTGACTGCTACTGCTGAACCCAGGACAGCAGAGAAGAGATTCAGAGCAGCCCTGCAGAGAAGGACTTGGGGGTGTTGGTCGATGAGAAAATGAACATGAGCCGGCTTCAGTGTGTGCTCACAGCCCAGAAAGCCAACTGTATCCTGAGCTGCATCAAGAGGAGCGTGACCAGCAGGACGAAGGAGGTGATCCTGCCCCTCTACTCTGCTCTCGTGAGACCTCACTTGGAGCATTGTGTGCAGTTCTGGTGTCCTCAACATAAAAAGGACATGGAACTGTTGGAACAAGTCCGGAGGAGGGCCACAAGGATGATCAGGGGACTGGAGCACCTCCCATATGAAGATAGGCTGAGAAAGCTGGGGCTGTTCAGCCTGGAGAAGAGAAGGCTGCTTGGAGACCTCAGAGCAGCCTTCCAGTACCTGAAGGGGGCCTACAAGGATGCTGGGGAGGGACTATTCATCAGGGACTATAGTGATAGGACAAGGGATAACGGGTTGAAACTTAAACAGGGGAAGTCTAGATTGGATATAAGGAAGAAATTCTTTACTGAGAGGGTGGTGAGGCACTGGAATGGGTTGCCCAGGGAGGTTGTGAGTGCTCCATCCTTGGCGGTGTTCAAGGCCAGGTTGCACAGGGCCTTAGATGACATGGTTTAGTGTGAGGTGTCCCTACCCATGTCAGGGGGGTTGGAACTAGATGATCTTAAGGTCCTTTCCAACCCTAACTATTCTATGATTCTGTGATTCTATTAACACTCCCCTGGCAAAACAGGACTTGGATATACACAATCAGGAAACCAGCCCTCAGAACCTGTTTTTCTTTATGGCCTGACTTAAGTGCTAACCGTGCTTTAAAAGTGAGGTGTAGTGGGGGGAAGGTGGACCAGATGAATTTCTGGGGTCCCTTTCAACCTGAATTATCCGCTGTCTATCACATACCTAGATATACAAGAGGTAAGCCCTATACTTGCCATGCAGCTAGGTACAGCCATGGTTGAATTGGCCAATTGCACAGGTTAGACTACAGAAAAATCCAAGTCAAGAAAGATGAAACTGACATATGATAACCTGGCACAGTGAGTCTATGGCATACTCTCAGCAAGTACAGGAGACAGATAATGATGCCATGAAGCAGCTAATCAAATAATTAAACGCAACAAAGCAACTTTAGGCTGGACATTCATTCCATCAATGCTGTTATCAACCAGAATTTTCATGATTTTGCAGAATATGAAGCTTGCCTTCAGGGTACCACAGTGCAAAAACATGAACTTTCATCCTGTCATTCCAAATTCTTCTGTTTTATTGAGTTGAATCAACTAGGCCTGTTAGCAGTTGCCTCCTGTGTTGCCAGACGGGGAAGCTCAAAGCCACCTGTGAATCAGGAGGGGACAAGATGACAAGCAACTGCTTGACAGATAAAGATCCCTGTTCTTGGAATAGTTCCTGTCTATCCTGCCAAACATGCCTTGGCTGAAAAGTGTGTGGTGGCTTGAAAGGAGGGATGAAGAGAGGGGAGGGAAAGGTGAAGATCAAAACTGTCTCCAGGTAAGGTAGCCCCAAGGCAGAGTCAAAAGAGAATGGTGGGTCAGATGGAAGGACCCTAGGAGAGACTGGGCATCTGAGAGGATGTCTGAGCCAAACTCAGGATTTTCTTCAGGAGATAAATAATTTCTCCTTGATGTTGGTGGTAGCCTTCAGCTTCAGGGACAATCAAAGTCCTAACTTGAAGGACCTAGTAAAAAAAAAATAAATCAGGAAGCCCAAGTGGCCCTTAGGTAGGACAAGACGTTTTGTGATTCACAGTTCATAGTATAGACAAAGGCAAATGCGATGGCTGAAACACCATTCATTGCTGCACAGGCAAAAAAATCTCAAATTCTTCAGCTCCCCCAGGAAGGGGAGGCTTTTTTCTTGTTACAGTCTGACAAGCATTACCTAGAAGGTGGATCCTGGAAAACAAAAGGGTGAAAGTAGTGAGGACATATAAGGGTAGCTCAAGAACAGAGCCCTGCAGGAAGCAGACCGACTTGAGGTGCACCCCAACAGACTCCCAGAACAGCTCTCAAAAACCAAAAATCCTGAGAAATCACTCAGATCAGGACCAGCACTGCAGAACTCCACCTATGAAGGAAAGTTCATGGTGTTCAGTGTGGAAGAAGAGATCCAGAAAAGAAACTTCTGAGGACAACAGAAGAAAGTCCATTTCTACAGGAAGCCAGTGATGGAACAGATGGATGGCATCTGTAGATTGTCTAACTTGTATCGTACCTCATTGTACAGTCATAGACAAATGCACAATCATCAGTCAACCAAACGGTCAGACAGCATCTGTCACTCATGCAGGCAGAGCTGGGATCCAAGAGGGAGCAAATTGAGAGGGCCTGTTCTTCTTTGCCAAGGACCAGCAGGTGTGGAAGGAAAGAGATGCCAAGCAGAAGGGAACCAGGCTAGAAGAAAACTCATTTTGTTTGAAGTTAGCCAGTGTCAGATTAAAGAAATCAAAGACTTGTTTAGAGTAAAGCAAACAGAAATAAAGGAAGCATTTTTCAGATTTCAGTCCAAGCCTTTTGTCCAGTTTAACCCCTTTCCTCTTGTTTTCTTCATCAGTCACAACAGAACGTCTCCTCCAGAAGAGACTCATCCCTTGGCTTTGAAATCGCTAAAGAGATCAATACCACAGCAATCTAGGAAGCACAGTTTTCATTCTTGCACCACCACATACACTAATATGCTTCTTCACACAGCACTGTCACTGGAGATAAATCCATAACCAATGCTGTGCTATGGCAGCATTAGTGTGCAGCCTTCATAAAGACAACTACTAAACACTGAAAGGCAGCATTTGCCTGCTACTAAATTCTTTGTTCTCTAGTCTACCAACAGGCTTCCAAATAATACAAAATCAGCTCTAGATTCTTCCATTTGCCAAGGAAAATGAAATCCAATGAGCCAGATGAGCTGAAAGGGCTGAATTAATTACAGACAGTCTTCAGGGGTCAAAATAATAAGTATCAGTGGGCCTCTGTAAGTAGGTTAAGACATTTTCCTCTTTAGGAATCTCATTTTAGCTGGTCTAAAGTGGCTTGCATCCCTTCATAACTGATGAAGTAACTGAGACTCTTCTAGGAAGCAAATCTTCTGCCCTACTTAGTTCTATGCCAGGATGAATCAGACTTCGGAACAGCTCCTTTCCTCTGTTAGTCCATGATATAGGGAGCCTACACAACTAGCACAGTTCACATTTAAATTCACAGAAAGGGAATTTGGTAATACAAGTACCCATGATGTTACCATGCCTTGAGAACTGCTCCATTTTTGCCTCTTTTGGCTCCAGCTGCATCTTACACAGCAGTGCAGAGTAGCTACATCATCTTCTATACTCTTGTTTCATCGCAGAACTGGCTCCATTCAATTTTCCCCTTGGAATTCATGTAGTTTGACATCCAAATATAACCTATTACTAAATTAAAAAAAAAAAAATCAAAAACTGTTATGTCACTCTCCCCTAGCTTCCTCAGCACATCTTTCTATGTTCTCAGCACATCTTTCCATAGTTCTATGTTTATTTTATACAGAGCAAGTTCTGCTCAAGAATGCAAGCTGTTTCTTATTTTTCATGGAATTAAAGCAATTTGCTGACACTTAAAGGAAAGTACGCTTCAATTCAAAATTGAAGACAAGTGTAAGAGTACCTGACAGCACTCTATATAACTCATGCTATTTTTTAAACTAAGTTGACAAACTCTCACAAGTTTCTAAGAGTAAAGGGCAGACATTTTCTGAGCCTGATTAGGACCTTTTTCGGTCGTGGAAATAAAGAACCAAGATGAACTCTCTTTAGCTGATACTGATGTTGATTTCTGCCTTCACAACGTGACTGAACAGTTGAGCACTAAGCACTCCCGTCGAATCATTATTTTCTGCCTTCTCTTTCTAAGCTAGGCCCCTAACGTTGCTAAATGTACCATTTTTACATGAAACAAAACAGAAAACTGCCCACCTTCCTGTTCATTACCTCATATGGTGGGTCTGAATGGAAAACACCAACATGGAGAGAATTACGCATTGCACAAAGAATAGCTTGGGTTTTCTCAACATGCGTAGTGTCTTAAATGGGAAACAAACTACATTTTGGATCATATCGCTGCCACACAAGGCATTCTCCCTCTGGTGGTCTGATCTAAGGGTACGTTCTGGAGTAATTTCCTAGAGGGAAGCTGACAGCTCTTTCACACCCTTCCCTCCTCCCTCTACACAAATGGCAGTATTATTCTTACAGGATTGCTATTTATCAAGATCAAATAAAGTAATTGCCTTTAAAGCAAAGTGCATTTGTAGTGTAAAGACTTCAAAGGGACCTTTGCCTGTGTTTGCAGGGACTACCACCATCTTGGATGTATGTCTTTTTGTCACCCAAAACCCACTTTAGCCTACTTTTTAATTTTCAGAAAAGAGGCCTTTCTTTATTGCTAACAAAAGCACTACCTTAGCATCTTGCTTGCCAAAAAATTAAGTGCTATCAGCTAAATACGCTTCACTGTCTGCTCTGAGTTATACACCAGTCATGGTAGGTTTTAATTTGATTAGTGATTGGGCTAAAAGGAGCTAAATAAAAATTATAATGCCCAAGAGCCACTTAGACTTGTTCAGACACTTTAAATACCAAATCCCTTCAGCAATATAACAGTATCTTTATAGACAAAACTGAGTTTAAAAGTACAAATCTAATTGATCTCAAGTGCATTGGAATTACTATATTTAGGCATTGGATTATATTCTCCAGAAAGCCTCATGCTATGTAAGCAACAAAATTAATTGTGGAAAGACAAAGGTATGTGTCTAACATGCTTATGGATTTTTAAAAATTCATATTTTCATTGAAGCTGGCAACATTACAGCTGCTCACACCAGCAGTGAAGTTGGCACAGAGCCCTCCCTATACATTGAGCAAATATAAGCTGGCTATTCTGGTCTCTTTCAGAAGACCTGGACTTCGAGCCCAGCCTCAAAATTACTATTCAAGGCTCTCACTGTTGCAGGAAGAAAAAAGTAAATAAAAACCCAGCAAGTTGATTCTGAACAGCTAAGTAAGACTTTCTTTTCTTTGGTCTTAACTGGGGGCTCAGTTCATGTAGGCATACATGGCAGATGCTAGACATCACAGAAGGATGTCATTATACTATTTCAGAATAAACAAGCTACCTAAACAGAAGGAAGGAGCAATCCATCCCCAAAGCCACTTTGAGATTAATATAGCACATACTAAAAAAAGGACACAAAAATAAATATATTTGTCTAGTTGAACTCGTGTCCTGGCTGGACAGGGAAGTCATTTTAGACTTCAGATAGATGCACAGATTCTGGCTGCTTCAATCTCTGCTGCTTCATGCAGCTCAGTTGCCTGCCTGCAGACAGAAACCCTGGGTGGGAAAAGCAACAAAATCCATTTTTTCTTTAATACAACCCCATATCTGCATCTCAGAATAAAATAATCACCAAAACCACACTTGCAGACATGATTCAAGATACCCCTCTGAATTTCAGTGGCTGACCCTGTGTTGCACTTTCTGCTTAACATGGGATTTTCCAGTAACAATTCCCAGAGAGGAGTCTCGTCTTGATCCTCCTTTATAAAAGGAGATACATTCACAGTTTGACAGACTAACTTTATCAAGCTTGTATCCCACTTTTAATACATGGGGCTGGGCTAGGTCTTGGAGGTCTCACTTTAAGATGTTTCCTAACAGACTAGGGAGAGCAGGAGTGGATTTGGATCAGAAATTCCACAGAAGCACAATTTTTTTTCTAGGTTGAAGGGTGTTGTTGGCTCTTTTTTTTTTTTTTAATGAGAAATTAAAACCACACAGACTGGGAACCAAAGTTAAGTTAAATCTAGCCCAGCTTTATGCATTTTAACAATTCACTCTGCTGTCTGTAGAACACAACAATATAAATATTGCTATCTCTGTTAAAATGAATTATTGACAATTTTAATACATGTTGCACAGTACATATTAATATAGAAAAATACATGTTATCAGCAGTGCAATGTTGACCATGTACTAATCCATTCCACCTGCTCAAATATTAGTGCAAATAATTATATATTTGTAATGCATCATTGCTGTCTAGTTTGAATCTCTGCCTCCAGAATAAATGTCTCTTCTCTGAAGTTGTTTGCTATTATGAGTAAAATGTTCTGTATTCATACTCAAATTGACTTTGGCTGGATAAGTAAAATGAGCAACCTTCAAAAATCCACTTGTCTAAGACTTAGCAAGTAATTTTAATGAATTGTTTACAGTAAAATGAATGTTACAAAAATGTTTCAAACACAAGCTTATGTTAGCTGGCTTCTCTACAACACTCAAATACCACACATCAAAACAGTGTAGAGTTCAAAATGACCATCTTCAGCTGGCAGCATCAACTGAGGTGAACCTTAAACATGTCTTTCAGCGGGAGTTATTTACCCTGATACCATGCAGTTACCTACCTACGAATCAATTCTGGGGACATCTTCTCTCCAGAGTCTCATCTTTCTTTTTAAGCCAGGAGATGGCCTTGATGAGACTGGACACTTGGTAGAACAACAGCTCCCATCCCCAACGGACTGATCATCAAAATGGAAAAGCAGATGTACAACCAAGACACTACAAGGGATTGTTTGTGCTAGGATATACCCTTGGTTAGACATGAAGTTGGGATAAGGCTAAGAAAAACAAAACACAGCCCTGGGAACAAATGAGGTAGGGTTAAGGTGAAGAAATTGCAAGGGAAGACTGTGGTGCAATCAGCCAGCCAACAAAAAGGTGAGAAGCAGAAACAGCCCCAAAAACTTACAGAGCCCCATTGTGCACACAAAGAGAAGGAATGAAAAGAACCAACATCTCTTAGTCCATTCTCTCCTCCATCCTTTCTAACAATAAAACACAGCATGAAGAAACTTTCAGCAACAGCTGCTGCTGCTGTGATGCCTGTCTCCCAAAACAGTATTTGTTCCTTCCAGCTCTGGCTCCAGCAGCCTTATCAACAATTCTGGGTTTCAGTGAAAGAAAAGAGAGAAGCTTTAACACTTCAGGAAGAAAAAATCTTAAGTATCAACTTTCAAAGAACATTGCATAATAGAAGAGCAGCTGAACAAGCTGGCACTTCCAGCTATGGGTCTCGAGGCAGTCACACATGCTCTAAAATTACATTACCAGGGTGGAATAATTCCAAACCTCCAAGGATGACAAACTATAGCTCTCAGCTACTGGACCCTTTTAGGCAGCCTACGCAGGGCAAGCGAACATCTTTTCTGTAGCACAAGGGTGACCTTTGTCACCCTTGTGACAAAGCCTCACATTACGCTGAGGCTACACAACCAGGGGAGGGTAAGGGCAGGCAGAAAACATGCATGCTGACCCCTCGCAGCAGGGGTAAGTGGCTCAGCTGAGACCAGGACAGGCTTTAGCATGACAAACATAGGGACCACCACTGCCTGCAGCTTGGCCAGTGTTGAAACCTCAGCTCCAAGGTCTCCTCACTTCAGAGGGGAAACAGCTGTGCAGATGAGCAAGATTTGGGACCGCTGTAAGAAAGTCTCAAATCTATTTTCATCCCATATCAGGATGAGTTTAATTTACAAATAAATAAACTGCAAATAAAATTTCAAGATATAACCAGTGAGTATTCATTTTGGTTTATTAAGGTGTTCTCAAATATACTATTCCGAGATGGCTGAACTTTACATTTCATGTTACTTTCCCGACATGTTACCTTCCCAACATGTTACCTAATGGATGCTGAAGCTGAGAGATTTTTCCCTGCCTTGCTTGGTGCCTTACCTGAAATGACAACATAATGCACTGTAAAGCCCAGTCAGGGGAGAGCATAGAGAAACAGAGACCTGCAAAGATGAGAGAATACGAGGAAGCTAGAGGAATACAGGAGAAGGGAACTAAACTCTTTCTACCAGGCTACATGTGGATGAAGAGCCAACAGATAATACGTAAAGGTCTCCTAGGAGTCACGCTGCAAAGGCACAAGTTGAAGTGTGGTAACAGAGGGGAAGGGATAGTGCAATCCTGAGATCTGGAAAGAAAACAGGGCATAGGGATGTAAAGCTAGTAGAATAAAAGTAGAAATGAAGGCTTCCACATACACTATGGGATGTATTGACACAGAGTAAGCAGTGCCCCATACAAGAGAAAAGACGACAGGCAAACACAGCTGCTTCCCCACTCTAAGATAAGCAGAAGACATGGTACAGAAATCTCCTACCATCAAAAGAAATTAGAATGAAGGAAATAAGACAAGCAGAGCAGTGAACATGACTGGGTAGGAGATCTGGCTCTCCCCTCTCCTTAAAACAGGTGTAGAAACATTGGGAAAGAAAATAACATTGCCAGCCTTGACATGCAGAGAGAAAATATTCCAACGTGGACAGCAAAATGGAAACCTACCTCCACTTAAAACTAGCACAGAAGTGAGGGTGGTGGTGGAAATAATGCCTAGAAACCAATATCCAGCAGAACATCAGATCAGGAAAGGCAATCCTAGTTTTCAGTTGTTCTCTAGAATAGCTTTTGGTGCTGACAGCCGGCTTATCCTCCCTGCTGTTCCTAGGGCTAGAAAAGCAAAGAAGAGCATTTACCTGCATTTAAAACTTGACAAGCAATTATTTAAGATATCTGCTTCCTTCATATAGGAAAAACCATCACGTCAATCTGGTTTCTCCATCCATGACTGGTTCAGCGCAAGTGCTAGTCCAAATTAAGACAGCTATTGCCATGAAAACTTACTGCATAAAGCACCCTTCTGTTTTGGAATTTGTCATGACATCTAAAACCAAGTATATTAGGCTTACTGTCATGCACATACTACATTGAGAGACCTGGAACTCAGAGCTTCTGAAGAGCAGGACAATATGTACAATATGAAAGAACCCAACAGGCATCACCCTCTTCAGGGCACTTTGCAAGGTGCAGCATTTTTGACACATACTTGCACCATTCCCTACAGAAATGGAACAATCCATTCAGACAACACTTGACCACAACACCCCAACACCAGCTATATGACAGAGGATTGCTCCCAAGGCAACTGAAATTGTGAGTTATCTGCCAATATCATGCCATTCTCAAATCAAGTAGTCACAGATGTGCACTCAAGTACAGATAGTGTCTTCCTGTTTTATCCAACAGTTTCAAGATGAATGGCTCCATGGCAAAGTATTACAGCCAGTTCCCCTCCTCTGGAAACTTACCTCATTTCAGGATAGGACACATATGTGAAAAGTTCTAATTCCAGCCCTGCTTATTCTCCCAGGTTGATGCATATTCTCTTAGAGAAGAGATTCAGAGCAGTCCTGCAGAGAAGGACTTGGGGGTGCTGGTTGATGAGAAAATGAACATGAGCCAGCTTCAGTGTGTGCTCGCAGCCCAGAAAGCCAACCGTATCCTGGGCTGCATCAAGAGGAGCATGACCAGCAGGTTGAAGGAGGTGATCCTGCCCCTCTGCTCTGCTCTCGTGAGACCTCACTTGGAGTCTTGTGTGCAGTTCTGGTGCCCTCAACATAAAAAGGACATGGAACTGTTGGAACAAGTCCAGAGGAGGGCCACGAGGATGACCAGGGGACTGGAGCACCTCCCGTATGAAGATAGGCTGAGAAAGTTGGGGCTGTTCAGCCTGGAGAAGAGAAGGCTGCGTGCAGACCTCATAGCAGCCTTCCAGTACCTGAAGGGGGCCTACAAGGATGCTGGAGGGGTACTCTTTATTAGGGACTGTAGTGATGGGATAAGGGGTAACGGGTTAAAACTTAAACAGGGGAAGTTTAGATTGGATACAAGGAAGAAATTATTTACTGAGGGTGGTGAGGCACTGGAATGGGTTGCCCAAGGAAGTTGTGAATGCTCCATCCTTGGCAGTGTTCAAGGCCAGGTTGGATGAGGCCTTGGGTGGCACGGTTTAGTGTGAGGTGTCCCTGCCCATAGCAGGAGGGCTGGAACTTGATGATCTTGAGGTCCTTTCCAAACCTATTCTATAATTCTATGATTCTACATGTGAGGTTTCTATTAATCACATTTTAATGACCTCCTTCCATGTGCTATGCTACATCATTTCATAGAATAGTTAGGGTTGGAAAGGACCTTAAGATCATCTAGTTCCAACCCCCCTGACATGGGCAGGGACACCTCACACTAAACCATGCCACCCAAGGCTCTGTCCAACCTGGCCTTGAACACCGCCAGGGATGGAGCATTCACAACCTCCCTGGGCAACCCATTCCAGTGCCTCACCAGTTTAAAACTGCTTTTTCTCCACATCCTTTCAGTTCATGTCTTCCTCACACATTACCATCTAAGTATCTCAATCCTGTTTTTTCCAAACACTTCCATTTCAGAGTTTTTTATATTTTTGTGTTGTGAAGTATTCTTACAGAACACCAACAACTCCTTCCGGCCCTCTGCATACACAAACAGAATACAATACCAAATCATGTTAATAAATTATAGGACTTGTAAAAACACAGCTTATTTTCCAGCCCACAAGAGTTTACTGCAAAGCCACTTTCATCAACTGTAGACAACATAATTATACACACATACACATACTTCTTCTCAGGCATTCATTTGGCTGCCAGCCTAGGTTCTAGGAGGAAACATTAGAAAGGCAATACTTTAACTCATTACCTGAGCATTAAAAGGCATATTTGTATTTTGGATAGTATTTTATTGTATTCAGAAGCCACTGGAATTATTTTCCTCTTATGTATTGTAAGAGCTCTAAACTTAAAAAATGGGTGAAAATTATAGTTCCCTGCCCCATTCCAATCCAACTTGTAACATAAACTTCGTGACACTGGAGTCATCCCCAGAAACAGAAACTCTCAACGTGTGCAAGGGGAGATTTTTTTGAAGGAGAGGGAAAGCTCACACCAGTGACAAATTTGGTCAGTAAAATTACTTTTATTCCTTTTTTTTTTTTTTTTTCTTTAGTAGAAGGGCTCATACAAGTGAGTGTGAAGATATTTGAAGAACATGGAAATGAAATGAAAAATGTGTGGAAGAAATTGTTTTTATTGAGAAAGAGTCTACATATCTAAGTTTAAGTATTCACCTACTTCTTGCTGCCTCCTGATAACAGGCATAATGAAAATACTGCACTGAGCATATGCATGGAAAATGGCTAATAAAGCAAGAAATATAGTAAATACACTTCATACAACCTTAAAAAAATTTAAACAATCATACAACAAATTCTGAAGCACTTCTGTGATTCTGCAATCTTAACATTAAGCTCGCTGTTCAGAAGTGCTTACAAATTGACACTTTTTTTGTAGAAAGGTTTTGTATTGGTTAATAAAATCACAGCCTTAAAATTGTTGGCTTTTACTTACAGAGGTAAGAGAGGCATCATCTGAATTCACATCAGAGCTTTTGGAAAATAATAAAAATAGAATATTAACATTAAGCTCGCTGTTCAGAAGTGCTTACAAATTGACACTTTTTTTGTAGAAAGGTTTTGTATTGGTTAATAAAACCACAGCCTTAAAATTGTTGGCTTTTAGTTACAGAGGTAAGAGAGGCATCATCTGAATTCACATCAGAGCTTTTGGAAAATAATAAAAAAAAAGAATATTAAAAAAAAAAATAAAATGGCAGCAGCACAAGCCTGTGCCTCCTCCAGTGTCCAAAACTCTTTGTGGCTTTGCCATGGCTAAGGAATAGAGCTACGCAGCTCAACAAAGCAGTCGGTCTCCCCAAATGCTTTGAGACAGTCTGGCATCCATTCTCTTGTTTACTGATATAATACTCTACTAAATTTAAAATGAAGCAGAAGAACCTCAACTGACCAAGAGAAGTTCCACACAAGACTGTCAATATTGACTATGCCTGGAAATTCGTTATCAAAAGAGGAGAATTAATTTATTCGACCAACCAACCGATAAAGTCAGACATATGCTACTCTGAAGATGGGAGAGAAAGAAGTTTCCAAAACATATGCTGAGCCCAAGTAGAAATAAAGTGTTACAGATGATTTGTTCAGTGATGATGTAAGTCAGATTAAAGATACAAACCACAGCAGTTCTGAGCTGTTTTCCACAAGAGCTCCCTCTGAACAAAGGCCTATTTACAACAATTTTCAACTGCTTGTGGAAAAGCTACCCCTGATGTTTCAAACATCACTGATGCTTCAATGCACTATATGCACTCTATGGGGCTATCTCAGAAACACCTTGAATAAACACTGGAGTACAACAGAAACGAAAGTAGCCTGTCTCCAATATTAAAATTATGACCAGCGGAAGAGACACTTCTGCACACTTCAACATTTTATATTGCTCAGGCACTGAGGATCAATTATCTTGAGCACAGGAATTTTTAACTCTAGGGTTTTGCTAGAGCCACTGTCCATTCCTCCCAGAAATTAAAAGCTGGGCTACATTTCACCCTTTCACTTCATTATAATTTGAATTTATTTACATACAAAACAAGAGACAGGAGAAAGTTCTTACATTAATCCAACAATGGGCACCTTTGCTTTAGGCAAGGCAGCTGCATTTACTTCAAGAGCATATATAAAATTCAGTGTATCAGTATCAAACAAACAGTAATGTCAGATTATACAATGCCAATACATTCAGGTGGGCCCTTGACTATTAGGTACAAAAAAAACGAAGTCAAAGAATCAACTCCCCCCCCCCCCCAAACTTTCCACCGCTTTAGCTCTGTTTCGAATGCTACACAATGAATAAATTACGTCTTTCTGGGCTAGTGGCACTTTTACTCCTACATCTCAAGGAAATTCCAAGCTAATTAATTAGAGCAAGAAATTACATTGAGCGGGATAACATTTTAAATGAAAGAAATGACTTAGAAACACCAATCAAAGATAATTTGATTATCATTAGCTGTGCTGAGGTCTAAGTCATTAAAATTGATGAAGAATGTTTTTACACTGGTCTATTCTATGTAGTCTGTTACCTACACTATCTCTGTAGTTCAAGTCTAACAAATGGTATCTGATAATTCAATACTGAAGAATAACATTCTTTCAATGTACGACTTGCTTTCCTACACTGACATGTTTCTAATAAAGAGAAAAAAAATAAAAAGAATCAGTAGCAAGTAGATCTGCAAAACTCTTCACTGGGAGAACTTCAGCTTACATGAAATATTCAGATTTTTATCTGTTCACCTTCTACACAGTCATGTTTAAATATGGCTGCTGCTTTATTCTGAACAGCCATTATCCCAACAGAATTCACAATCATAGTTTGATAAGAAACCATTCCCTGTGCTTTCTAACAATTGAGGCCTGCCCAAAGGTACAGCACTTCTTTCCACGCTCTCAGCTGAAGTGACGAGCAAGACGAGCAGACCTATAATCGACACGCAGCTGAACAAAGGAGTGAAGGATGTTCTTGTCCAAATTAGCAAGTTGCTCTCCTGAGCAAACTTGCTTTAAATTATCCGGGGCTACAACCAGAAGATTGCAAAGTGCATGCAAGGTATCAAAGAGTTGTAACACCAGTGCAATCTGTGGTTAAGAGAAAAGAAAGAAACATATTAAGAGTTAGACTTGCTTGAAGTCTTATAAAACAACGTCCATTTAGATCTTCAAAATACTTCCTCCTGACAGAGGATTTACATCCATCATTCTCTCATGTGCTTAAATTTATATATAAAT